>NC_057810.1:625998172-626001651 GCF_018294505.1 Triticum aestivum | reverse complement strand
CGCCGTAGGGGCCGCGGCAACGGGGCCGCAGCGGGGGCCGCGGCGCCAGGGGCCGCCGGCGCGACGAGTGCGGGCAAGGCCGAGTCTGGTGCGCGGCTGGACGGTCCACCAAAGGTGGAGGCAGTGGCGTACCACGCCGCGGGAGACGCCGAAGGTGGCGGTACCTGCTGAAACGGGAACACCAGCTCATCAAAGTACACATGCCGCTAAGTGAAAACGCGGTGGGACACTGGATCATAGCACCGGTAACCTTTGGTGTTGGGAGGATAACCAAGGAAAATGCAAGGAAGCGGCCGGGGAGCAAGCTTGTGAGGAGCAGTGGACGCGGTGCTAGGATAACAGAGACTCCTGAAAATGCGAAGACCATCATAAGATGGAGCCGCACCAAAGAGGAGCTAGTGAGGAGTGTAGTTCTAGTGGGAATGACAGGGGCGAATGTTAATAAGGAGGCTGGCGGTCGCGAGCTCATCCGGCCAGAACCGAGGAGGCACGTAGGAGTGGAAGAGCAACATGCGGACACAGTCATTAATAGTGCGAAGGACGCGCTCGGCGCGACCATTCTGCTGGGACGTGTAGGGGTAGGTGAGACAAAAGATGGTGCCATGGGACAAAAGTAAATTGCAGACGGTGACGTTGTCAAACTCCTTGCTGTTGTCGGTCTGCAAGGCGAGAATAGGATGACTGAACTGTGTGGTGACATATGAATAAAAGACTATGAGTGTGGCAAGAGCGTCAGACTTGCAATGGAGAGGGAATGTCCACACATAATGAGAAAAATCATCCAATATCACCAGATAGTATAAATAGCCCGTGTTGCTAGCAACCGGGGACGTCCAAACATCACTATGCAATAACTAAAACGGAAAGGTGGTAATGTTTGTAGACTCGCTAAAGGGAAGGCAAACGTGCTTGCCAAGACGGCAAGCCTCACAAGTGTGATCGTCGACCTTATTACATGAGTAAGAAAAACTCTGAAGAATCTGACGCATAACGGTGGAGTTGGGATGACCGAGATGGGCATGGCAAAGATCGACACTGGCGGCGAAGGCGACGGGACGACGGGTGGAGGTGGCGCCGGAGGGATGCACTGGGTAAAGCTCGTCCGGGCTGTCACATCGGTGGAGTACCATCCATGTAAGGGCGTCCTTCACGGACAAACCGATATCGTCAAATTCAACAGTGATAGGATTCTCACGAGCAAGGCGACGAACAGAAATAAGATTAGTGACTAAGTCTGGAGACACAAGAACATTAGACATATTGACAGGAGTAGAAGTAGAGGGAAAAGACATATGACCGACATGTGTAATGGGTAGGGAGGAACCGTTACCAACGGTGATACAGGTGGGAGTATGAACGGGAGTGGCAGACATGAGGTTACCGGGATGAGCAGTCATGTGAGCGGTGGCACCCGAGTCCATTTATCAGTCATCACCGCCACCATAGGAGCTCGGGGACGGGGTGGAGTGCAGGGCAGCAAGCAGGGCTGGGTCCCACAACGGCGGCACCTGAGGGGGGTAAAACCCTCCGTAGGCCGACGCGGGGGCAGCACCGAAGGCTGACATGGCGGCGGCGCCGTAGGCAGGCGCGGCCCCGTAGGCTGGCGCGGCGGTAGCGCCGAAGGCCGGCGCGGCCCCATAGGCGGGCGCAGGCGGGGGAGGAGGGAGGGGGCGGCACCGTAGCCGTTGTAGGGAGTCGCGTTCTGCACGGCGAAGAGAGCCTGGTGGCCCGTCGGGCGAGGCCCAAGGATGCCTGGAGTAGGAGCCCGAGGGACGATGCAGGTCGACGGGTTGGTGTCGTACGTCCATGGAGGAGCACCTGTTGCTGCTTGCGGCCGCCCCCGCGGCGATTGCCGCGGCGTCCGCCACCCGGCTGCTGGGGGCAGCGGGAGGGGCGGGAGGCACGGGCGGGAGGGGGAAGTACCCCGGAGGTGCGGGTGGGGCGCCCGGTGGAGGGGCGCCACGCGAGGTGCTGGCGGCGAGGGCGTGATGCTGCACACGCTTCTTGACCCCCTTCATCTGGCGCTCCTCCAACCGCAAGTATGCCACGAACTTGGGGAAGGAGGGCTCCGGCATCAAGGTGAGATTGGAGGCGGCGTTGAAGAAGTCCTCGTTGAGACCGGCGGTGAGCGTGCTGAGGAGGAGGTCGTCATCCACCTTGGCTCCAATGTCGTGGAGCTCATCCGCCAACATCTTCAAGCGGCGACAGTAGTCATCAATGAACTGTTCATCCCGCTGACAGTCAAAAAATTCCTGCTGCAAAAAAATGCGGCGCTGAAGCTTGTTGTCGGTGAAGAGGCCGTTCAGCTTGACCCACGTGGTGCGGGCGTCATCACCGGCGCTGACGACCGTGTGGAACAAGTCCTTGGAGATGGTGGTGAAGAACCACCGGATGATCGTGGCATCGATCGCGGTCCACTCGGCGTTGTCGACCATGGCGCGGGAGTCAACGGTGCCATCCACGTGATCCACGAGGTTGTTCTCGCGGAAGAGCAGCGAGAAGTACGTCTTCCAGGCGAAGTATGTGGAGTTGGACGCGTCGAGGACCACGGGAACGCGTGTGTGGACGTTGATGTCGCGGATTTCAGCAGGGTCGACGGCGAAGGGGTTTGAGTAGGTGGAGGCATTGGACGACATGGTGGCGAGGGCATGGGGAAGGTGGCGGCGCGGCTGTGGAGGAGCAGCGCGGCGGTGGGAGAAGGGCGGCGCGGCGGGAGGGCGGCGTGGCGGGGAGGAGAAGGCGCGCGGGGAGGTGCGCGTGGGGAGGGGGGTGGCGGAGGCTCGGGGCAGCGGCGGCGGCCCGAGGCGGCGGCTAGGGTTTGCGAAAGCGGTAGGATCGACTTGCGATAGATACCATGTAGAGAATGATTTGGTGCATCGATAATTGATTGATGGTGCACTAGGCACATATATATAGATACAAGGGGTGTGACCGGTATCTTTTCTCCTAAGATACACGTACATACAGAGGGAGACAGACACTACAAGTACTGCATACAAAACCCAGACCTACGTACATGTACACATGCACAGAGTATCTAGGGTTACACATCGTTGGTTGCCAACTAGGAATAAACATGCCAACATTTGAAGTTATCCTTGAAGTGTACGCCAAGTCTTCGGAAGTGTCTGTCTTGATCACGACTGAGTTCGAGGCTTCCAGAGTCCTTCCTTGTTAAGATCGTGGGTCGTCGGCTCGGTCCAGAGACTGTGGGTCATATCGGTTGGCACCCCTAGTCCAGGACACTGTCACACATGCCTGATGCCAAGAGAGGGTCTGAGCTCCTGGTTCTCTTCAACCCAAAGACACATCATCGTAGGTGTGAGTGCCATCGCCGGATTGAGCAAAGAGTGCCACAGTCCCGATCATTGAGACGCGTGTAGAGACCATGTCTCCGCAGCTGACCGGTCAGACATGGTCAATGGGTATCCAAGAGAGACATCGAGAGTGAAGGAGGTGACGGGAATGGAAATTGGGTG
>NC_057810.1:625974134-625997893 GCF_018294505.1 Triticum aestivum | reverse complement strand
GTTGGAAACTAAGTTGCAATGGTAACTCCGTGAAAACCAGATTTCAAAGTTTCAAAAAATTCTACAACCAAAAATGCTTGTTGCAATGTTCATTTTCTATAAACATGTAAAATTGGAAGTTCTAAACTCATATTCATATAGGAGATAAAAACATGTAATTATGAACAGTTATCTCTATTATTAGATGGGAATTGATCGGTGTATGTCCACCCCTGCCCCTCCCCTGTTTGTCAACCCTCCCCATGTCCTGCATTAACTCGATCAAATCAAATCTTATCAAAACTCGAGTAAATCAAAACTTTTATTGTGTTCCCTCGCCAATACCCAAATCAAATAAAATCTCTACTGCTATTAGAGGGTAATCTGACATGTTTGAAGAACATCCACCACCCAAAACATACTGTACCACTTGGGGTATTTCAAGTAGTTTGGAAACTTATTTTTCACATGGTCTTTACCGGTTCCCACGTTATTTTGTTTTCGCTGGATATTTTCTCTGCCCGCGCATGGGTGTCAAAAGGCACCTGAGTACTTGCTGCCAGTTGCTATGTTTAGCCAGGGACATGCTTGTCTTGTCACCGATGGGCAGCTAGTTTACCTCAGGAAATGCATGGCAGGAGCTAGCATCTGATGAAGTCATTAATTCACGCTGGATCTTTGCGCGGTAACACAAAGCATCCAAAACCAGAGGGGACAGCCGCAGCGCTGTCGTCGTCGCTCGTGGATCACGCACACGACCAGGCACTGCGCGCAACTAGGCATATGCCAGCATCCATCCACCAGTCATCAGTATGCCAAAAATATCACCGTGGCCGACCGCCCGCGAGGCCGCGACGATCAACCAGCGGCGGCATCGCGGCCCGTGCGCGCATGGCCCGCGCTCGGTGGGCTACTCCACCCACCGAACTCACACGCCACGCGCCTGCCAAGGTAGATCCGGGGGCGGCTCCCTGCCAAAGCCGCTGGTGCGGCGACCGACCTGCGATGTCGTCCCGCGTACGGTACTCCGCGAACCTGCCGCGCTGGTCGATGCAGTTCGTTACACGGCTGGCCAGATGTTATAAAATGGAGCCTTGCTTTGCCAGCCCGCCGTTTCACACATTCCCTGGCGCGTGATCATGTCACGTACATGTCCCTTTTTTTGAACACATTTGCCATTTCACTTAACTGAATTAACCACTTCGCGTAAAGCAGGTGCTGACACTACCTACCGCTACCGGCGATCCTCGTACACGGCCCTCAGCTTCAACCGCCGCTCACATCATCACGTGTGGAGTGGAGCGGATTGCAGACGACGAGCTTCCCGAGGATGACGAAAGCAGATCAGGGGGTGCGCAACACACGTCACAGCGAGCCTGCAGGCCGACGACGGCAGACGGAATCTGAACCTGCCGCCGACCCCCACGCTTTTCCGGGGAAGCCTTTCGACAGTTACCATCCGATCCGCCCGCAGTTGCAGGGCAGAACCCAGAACCCACCCAGCACCCAGACCCAGACCCAGGGGAGGCCCCCAGCCTATCTGTAAATTTCTGTTTCTTTCTCTCTTCCGGCAAGGGCCCGGCCCTCATCCGTCCAAGCGCAAGTCACGCATGCAACGGCCCTCTCCAAATCCGAGCGTCGAATCGCAACGGCACCCCGTTCGAATTACCCCCATCATCATCCATCACTCATCAGTTTCAAATCCGTCTTAACCCCGCCCAGGCGCTACGTGAGCCGTCGGATCCGGCCCGGCCCACGTGTCACGCCTGCAGACAACGAGGGGCAATCTCGTCCGTAGCCGCCCGCCGGAAAGGCCATTCCCGTGATGATCACGTTCCGTTTGGGATTTCCAGAACGCCGTTACCGACTCAGCGGCCAGCGTCCAGATCCGGCTGACGGCGCCGTCGGGCGGTCCTGGCCGTCGGATCGGGATCCGATCCCCCGGCTCCCTTGGCGTGTTATATGTGTACGCACACACGCGCACGGGGCTCACTCCGGACGGGGGAGAGAATCCAAAGAGCAACCCAGCGGCATCATATCCCTCCATCCCACCGGCGCCGCGCTGCGCACTGCAGACGGAAACGGCCAAAGGAGGGCAGGCAGGAGCGCGAGGCGTGGGGCGATGGGGAAGTACATGCGCAAGTGCAGGGCGGAGGACGGCGTGGGCGGCGTGGAGGTCACGCAGGCCGTCGGCGTCCGGACCCGGTCGCGGGCGGCCGCGGCCAACGTCGTCGTTTCCAAGAGGAGGCGGCCGCTGCCGCCAAGCTCGCCCCTCGGCGGCGCCGCCGCTCGCGCCCAGAGCGGGAGCTGCTACCTGAAGCTGCGGAGCCGCATGCTGTTCATGGCCCCGCCGGCGCCTGCATCGGCTGCTGGCCCAGGGCACGGGCCGGCGCCGCCGCTCCCGGCGGGCCTCTCGCGCTGCTCCAGCACGGCGTCGTCCGTGGACGCGTCGGCCGCGGGACAGGATAGGAGCCTGCCGTCGTGCGGCTCCGACGCCGCTGCAAACAGCAAGGTGAGGGAATTGGGGTCCAAACCCTAAAGTTCGGATACGATTCGAGATCTCCTTTTTTTGCTGAAAATCGTGGCTTTCTCCGCTCTACAGGCAGGCGCTCCGGAGGGCTCAGCAAGCAACAACGCGGAGAGCGGCGGCAACCGCGAGAGGTGCGAGATCGAATTCCCTCCTGTCTCCGGCCAATTCTTGTGAATTATGCCTCCTGACGTGCTCCTGACCCCGTCCCGCTCGTCGCTTTTGAAAATTCAGGCGAGAGACGACGCCGTCCAGCCATTTCCCCGGCGACCTGAGCGACCTGGAGTCGGATCTGGCGGGCCAGAACAGCGGCCGGTCGTCGCTGCCGCAAACGCCGACCGCCCAGGTCCAGCCGGCCGCGAGGTCGAGGATCCCGCCGGCGGCCGAGATCGAGGAGTTCTTCGCGGCCGCCGAGGAGGCCGAGGCCAGGCGCTTCGCTTGCAAGTAAGTACTTTAGCAGCAGCGGAAATTTCCTTATCTTGCGGCCGCCGTCGCCGTCGCCGGAATTCTAACGTGCGAGCTCTCTGTGCCAGGTACAACTTCGACGTGGCCCGCGGCGTGCCTCTCGACTCCGGCCGGTACGAGTGGACCCCGGCGGTGAGCAGCAACTAGCCAGCCGATGAAAGCGAGCGTGCAAAGGGGGGAGAGAAGCTGTAGCTAGAAAGTTACTCACTGTAGAGCTGGGGCGCCGGCCGGCCGGCCGGCCGTGTAGAAAGGCGAAGGGAAAAAGATGCTCCGGAAAGAAGAAAAAGAAGCATTATAGCCTAACCAACCAACCAACCACCGATTCATCAACCAACTTTTTCTTTCACTCATTCACTCACATATTCCCACCATTATCACCTCACACACCCTTATATTAATCCTGATTTTTCCCAGCAGCATGCAGCAGTAGCAGTTTTACTTCCCCTACTGGTACTTATCTTCGTTGACAGGACGGATCGCTCGATCAGTCCCTTACTGTAATTGTCACCTAGTAGTAGTTGATTACCTTACATGTATTTGCCTGGATTTTTTACTGTACATCGTCGTCAGCATGTAGCAGCAGCAGCAGCAGCTTCTTGCTGCTGCGCCGCAGATCTATAATTTGATTTGAGTGAGTGAACCGTCTCCCTTTGCCGTTTCCATCCATGCATGATTCCGCCTTATCCGTTGCACTGGTCCTGCAAGAAGAAATGCACACGTTATGCGGTTACCCAGATCGTTGGGTAGCTACTCCTAGGTAGTTCTGCAAGTGAGCAGGCATGCAGAGGCTTTGCAGGGGCACGGAAACAGCTTCGGCACCCATGCATGGCATGGATGGATGCTTCGGTGCAGAGTGCAGTGCAGTGCAGACAGGCAGTACAGGCAGGCAGACTGCAGTGGAGGCTTCCATGGCAGGCGGCATGGCGTGCCGTGGAAAGAAGGCTTCGCTGGGAGATGGGGGACCCCGGTGCCTGGGCCGAGGCACAGCGCGCGGATCGCCCACACCAGGGAAGAAGGGGAGGGAAGTTACCACTGTCTCCCTACCTCTGCCGTCGTCGCGGTTAAAAAAGGGGTTAGATAGAGCAAGTGGTGATTAACCTATGCGTGAATGATTAGTGATTAGAGCGGCCGTCTGAACTAAACAAAGCGCCGCTGGGGAGGGGAGCTGGGTCTGGATCCATGGCACATGGATGCATCATGCCGTGCACGGTGGGAGGGGGGGTAGGGAGGGGGCATTAAGGAATGTTAGTTGCATCGGGATCTGGGTCAGTCAGTAGGTTGGTAAAAACTACTAGTAGGAATAGGATGGGAGCAGGGAGGGAGAGATGCCGCTGGGATTCGGTGCCAGACACTCAGCTCGCCGGGAACTGGGACGAACTACACCACACGCACGCACAATGCTGTTTGCTGGCTTTAATTTTGCACTGAAACTTGTGGTGTGTGGGGGCGGGCCCCGGCTCTCGTGTGACCTCACCTCATTGGTAACTTCTGTACCCTGCGTCTGGGGGGTTTGTATGTGTAGCCCGATATGGCAAGGTATCAGCTCGCTCTAGCCATGGAGGCTCTAGCCTGGGTTCAGTTTTGGAAAATACTGAACTTTTCTTGCAGTACTGGCAGTACTGTATTTTGTTAGCCTGACGCTTTGCCGGTGCCGACGGCAATGTAATCTGCTTTTGCTTACGTTCGTCCACGGTGTGTGTGTGAAGGATTATGTATACTATATACTAATGCAGAAGAATAGTGGTGTGCTAACGAAGAAAGAGCAGGTCACTTTCCGTGCTGTTGGAGCTGAAATAACACTAGCACTGTGCCTGTGATTGGACGAATGAAAAGTCGACACAACGTGCAAGAGAGAGAGTGGGCGGTTTGATGGGTAGCATGCATGATCGGGCACGTTGTGAGCATCATAAAATAAGCTGGATCGATCGCTTTACAGTTCTACAATACGAAGCCCAGATCCGTGGAAGGTGGTGGGGGTGAGATCATGAATGAGACTTGAGAGATCGATTGGCCGATCCACCGGGGTTGGCAGCGCGGTGCAGCGCGTTTGTTTGTTTGTCGTCGATCACCAGTAATTTGTGTCAGCGACGGTACGGTGAAAAGGGGGTCCGTTCGACAACAGGCGTTATAGAAAACGCGGTGATTTGCCTGGGGACTCTTGGAGGAGGAGAAGGTGGGGATCCCCAAGCAGTAAACATTCCGCGCACGCTGGGTTAATAATGGCCGGCCATCTCGTTAAGTATGGAGTATATTTTACTCACTTTGAGCTAGCGTTGGCACTGAAACTGCGGGTTTCTGTTGGGGTAGCTCTGCTTTGGAGTCCACAAGTGGCGGAATCCCTCCATTTCCTGCGGATAAACACGCACAACTGTCTACTCATGCCTGCCATGGCAGAGCATGCAAAGTGACAGCATCAGCATATCTGAACGCATCTGCTACTGGTAGTAGCAACCTAGGATCGATCAGGGAATGGCGGCACCCAGAGTGACAGTGAAACTGCCGCAACTCCTTCAGATTCAGAAAAGGCAGGGCAGAGCAGAGCAGACGTCGTGTGTTGGCGCTGATTCAGACCGTTTGCATTCATCTGTAACGTAGTACGATTTTGCACTAAACTCGCGAAGTACTGGGAGGGGTGGTACTTTGCTGTGTATTAACTGCGTTGCAAGTCCCAATTGTCCGTCGCAGTCCTAGAACAGCGCAAATATGGACGCAGCGATCTGTAGGGGTACGGCGGACGCAAACGGGCCAGCGGAGTACACACCGATCGATCGATCCACCAGGGAAATTAAAGGGGCGGCGGACGGACGGGCGATTCACCCACCGTGCGCCCACTGTAGCCAGTACCGCCGAGGACGCGCTCGTTCGTGCTCGCCCCCATGGCACGGCCAGGCGGCCAACGGGCGCGCTGCCGAGGACGGAATGACCGGTACTTGCCGCCGGCCGTATCGTCTCCGTTGTCGCGCCTCCTGTCGTGCTGCACGGTGCGGAGGCATGTGGAGGATTGGACGTGTAACAGGGGGTTTAGAGAGGACGGTGGTGGTGGTACCAGGGTAGTAGTAGTCGTTGTGAGAAATCCGTATGGGAATTGATCTCGACCTGATACGCGCATTCATGCCTATTGATTACGGATCGAAATCTGGGGGATTCACGATCTCTCTAGCGCGTGTTGTAAATAGGGTACGTCCCGTCGGGAACAAGAGCCTGTTTTTTTTTTTTGGTTGCTACAAATCAACCTGATGAAAGCCTACAGAAATCATCCACCTAAATAGCCGTCCGATCTGACTGACGGTGGTTGTTCGATCGCAACAAACAGAGCGGTCCTCTTTCTTCTATGTTCTTCCATCCATCAGCGGATACCTCAGAGCACCAACTACCTCGTCTTCCTTCTCTGCTGCGTCCTCTACCTCGCAGCACCGAAGCCAGCACGGCAAAAAGCTTCAGCGCAGCAGCTTCCATGGCAGTAGCGCTTGGCGCGAAGCATCGGCGGTGTCCGGCGGCGCTCCATTGCAACCCCAACGGAGATTAAATGACCCCGCGGTGCTTCACTGCAGCTCCGGCAACGCTTCATTGCAGCGCCGACGGAGCTTCAATGACCCGCCAACGAGGGCTGCATTGCAGCACCGGCGGCCGCCGATGAGCATCCGTCGTATTGCACAACAACTCCAGCCACTGCAGCCTCGCCGCGCTTCGTCGTGTTGCACAACATCGCCGGTGCAGCGGCGATGCCCTCTTTTATTGCAGTGGTGCTCGGTGTAGTCTTTAACAACGCCGCTCGCCGCCCCCACAACACTGATGTGCAGCCGCGGACCGTGGTAGTTCGCCAGTGGCCTGGGTATGCAACTTCGGTGCGCATCTGCAACAGAGATGCTGAGTGAATCACCGCCTGCGCTGCATCGCCGGCTCCTTGGCCCAAGCCGGCGCTCACGTATAGGCGGCCGTGCCCCCTCGTTCCCCATGTGGTCACCGCCGCTCGCAGCATTTCAGCCGCGTGCTTGCAAAACACCATCGGTGGTTTGCAGGGGCGCTGCAGAACGTCGGTGTTGCATGAGCAGGACTGCAACAACGCGAGGCGGTGACGGCGCCGGTCTAAGGCGACAGGCGCCGTCGCCTGCTGGTGTGTGTTGTGGTGTTCTAGTGGAAGAAGAAACAGAGGAAAAGAATGAGTGGCTCACGACTTGTGGAGAAGAGATAAGGCCAAGGGAGAGGAAGGAATAAAGCGACGAGCGAGCGCCAGCCCACATGGACGTGTGGCAAGCGTCGAAGGAGGCTTAAGAGAGAGAGAGAGAGAAATCAGTCGGATGTTTCTAACATTTTCTTTTTTTTCCTGTGAGAAATGGAAGTTGGTTAATTGCCTTGTTAGGCCTTGTACAATGCAAGGTGGTTAGGATAGGTGTTTGGAGAAATAAACCAGACTTTCTTTATACACCGGTGCTTATTTGTACAGGGCAAACGCTTAATTAGACGTCTCTCCTGTAGAAATAGGCACTGATGATTCAGGGAAACTCGATTTATTTTTCTAAGCATCTCTCTAAGCACCTAGCATTGTACAAGGCCTTATAGAAGGTGTGTGGGCGTGAGCGCGTGGCCATATGCTTTTACATGGGTTCAAACTCACATGGCTTGGTAATTCATACTAATCATGACAAGAATTATGGAACAAGGAAGTTATTTGTAAAGATAGCCCAGTCTTACTAATTTCATGCAATCAAGTAAGGGATGAAAACATGTTATACTACAATACTAGATTATATATGGGTCTTGCTTTTAGATGAAAGTATCTAGGGGGTGCTTGACTTTAAATTGATAAAGCCCCAAACCGGTTGAAAAGTTCTAAGAACACACAATGACCCTACAGAGTTCATTAGTTTACAGTTATATGACTATTCACAAAATTAATAACTGTGGACGAACCAACCCAACGGAAAGACTAAGATGCCCGGAATTCGATGTTATTCCTAACGATTTATGGGCAGGTGGGCTTAGAAAAGGCAGAACTAAAATATCACGCCAGATTGTGCCGCAATTTTCTCTCCTCACGATAATCGTTGATTCTCTCTCCCCCTCCCGGCACGGTGAAAGTTTTAGAAAAGGAAAACTTTAACATGGTTTCTCTTAATCTTCTTTATACATGACAGGTAAGAGTATATAATAGGCCCGTATTGTTGGTTTCATTAAGTAGTGGGTTTGGGTAACTCTTGCCTTCTAACCTCCCATGTGAAAAGCCCATGCGAAAAGAGAAGGTGAGAAGAACCATGTTAAAATTGCTTGAAAAGGGCGAATATTCAATGTCGGCTAAAACTAAACAAGAAATTAGACTAAGAGAAGACACACCCTCAGTGTAGAAAAAGTCTCATATTTTTATTATATATTTGTGGAAGTCTCATATTTTTTAAGTAGGAGATTTGTAGAACTGCACTTACCAACCAGTTCATCCAAAAGCTCAAACTAACGGTGAGAGATGGGCTAAACATTTATACTTCAACACTCCGCCTCATGTGTGACTCCTCGGGCCTAAACATGGACCAGAAGTGGGCTGCATTTTTTCATTTTAAAATTGCGTCAGCCGAGTCTTGAACTCAAAATTTCTTGGCTCCGATACCATGTAGAAATGCACGCACCAGTCGGTTCACTCAAAAGCTCAAGCTGATGCGGAAAGATGGGCTATGCATTTATACTTAAACAAGATCTAAGAGAAGACCAAGGCCAATGATGGTAGATTGGAGGATCAAATGTGAACTGGGTACAATGCATGCAACCTAGATTTCTCAAGGGCAATATATGTAAGTGTTGAAAGCACGGGTTGACTCCCAGAGGGGGGGGGGTGAATGGGAGATTTTTAAAAATTCGTCAAACTTTGATGATTTCGACGAAGATCAGACTGAAGAAATAGAAACGCGAGGAAACTAATTCATCACAGTAGCGGAATGCATGCATACAAGATATATATAGGTGAAGAACATGCAATCATACAAGCATACAAGCATGAGGAATATGAACTAAAGAAATGAAAAACAACATGATGAAAGTCTCCAGTTCAAATTCTTCAGAGAGTAAATGTGAGGAATTCCAAGAGAGGGCGGCAGCATACAAGCATGATGAAACTCTTCAGCAATGGAATAACATAAGGTAAAGGTGAGGAATTTGAAACCATGTAGGCTCGATGGAGACACATCGATTTGGTAGACCAGTTCCAGTTGCTGTATCAAATGTACATTTGGTTGAGGCGGCTAAGATGAACTCAGAGGACACTTAGTCCTCACTGTATTCCTCTTGAGCCAAGGTCACTTAGACCTCCCCCAATTACTCATGGTAAGTCTTGGATGTCCTCGCTGATTGATACGTCTCCAACGTATCTATAATTTTTTTATTGTTCCATTCTATTATATTATCATTCTTGAATGTTTTATGATCATTTTATAGTCATTTTACATCATTTTTGGTACTAACCTATTGACATAGTGCCTAGTGCTAGTTGTTGTTTTCTGCTTGTTTTTTACACCGCAGGAAATCAATACCAATCGGAGTTCAAACGCAGCGAAATTTTTTGGGGATTTTTTTTTGACTAGAAGACATCCAGTGGGCCAAAGGAGTACTGGAGAGGGAGCCCGAGGCGGACAGAATACGCTAGGGCGCGCCTGGGCCCTCAGGCGCGCCCAGGTGTGTTGTGCCCACCTCGGTGGCCTTCCGCACCGCCTCTTTGCTCTATAAATACCCCAATATTTCAGAAACCCTAGGAGAGTCGACGAAAATCAATTTCAGCCGCCGCAAGTTTCAGAAACACCAGATCCAATCTAGACACCATCACGAAGGGGTTCATCATGTCCATTGGTGCCTCTCCGATGATGCGTGAGTAGTTCATTGTAGACCTATGGGTCCGTAGTTAGTAGCTAGATGGCTTCCTCTCTCTCTCTCTCTCTCTCTCTCTTGATTCAATAAAATGGTCTGATACTTCTCCAACATATATATAACTTTTTATTGTTCCATGCTATTATATTATCTAGTTTGGATGTTTAATGGGCTTTAATATGCTCTTCTATATTATTTTTGGGACTAACCTATTAACCGAGGGCCCAGTGCCAGTTTCTGTTTTTTTGCCTATTTTAGAGTTTTGCAGAAAAGGAATACCAAACAGAGTCCAAACAGAATGAAACATTCGTGATGATCTCTCTTGGACCGAAAGCAAACCAGAAGACTTGGAGATGAAGTCGGAGAGGCAACGAGGCGGCCACGAGGCAGGAGGGCGCACCCAGGGGGGTAGGGCGCGCCTCCCACCCTAGTGGGCCCCTCGTAGCTCCCCTGACCTAGTTCCTTCGCCTATATATACTCTCATACCCTAAAAATATCCAGGATAGCCACGAAACCACTTTTCCACCGCCGTAACCTTCTGTACCCGTGAGATCCCATCTTGGGGCCTTTTCTGGCGTCCTGTCGGAGGGGGATTCGATCACGGAGGGCTTCTACATCAACACCATTACCTCTCCGATGAAGCGTGAGTAGTTTGCCACAGACCTTCGGGTCCATAGTTATTAGCTAGATGGCTTCTTCTCTCTCTTTGATTCTCAATACCAAGTTCTCCTCGATGTTCTTGGAGATCTATTGGATGTAATATTCTTTTGCGGTGTGTTTGCCGAGATCTGAAGAATTGTGGATTTATGATCAAGATTATCTATGAATATTATTTGGTTCTTCTCTGAATTCTTATATGCATGATTTGATATCTTTGCAAGTCTCTTCGAATTATCGGTTTAGTTTGGCCTACTAGATTGATCTTTATTGCAATGGGAGAAGTGCTTAGCTTTGGGTTCAATCTTGCGGTGTCCTTTCCCAGTGACAGTAGGGGCAGCAAAGCACATATTGTATTGTTGCCATTGAGGATAAAAAGATGGGGTTTTCATCATATTGCTTGAGTTAATTCCTCTACATCATGTCATCTTGCTTAATGTGTTACTTCGTTCTTTATGAACTTAATACTCTAGATGCATGTTGGATAGCGGTCGATGTGTGGAGTAATAGTAGATGTAGGCAGGAGTCGGTCTACTTGACATAGACGTTATGCCTACGTCCATGATCATTGCCTTAGATGTTGTCATAACTATGCGCTTTTCTATCAATTGCTCGGCAGTAATTTGTTCACCCACCATAATAGCTATCTTGAGAGAAGCCACTAGTGAAACCTATGGCCCCAGTTGTCTTTTCCATATTATTGAATCTCATTTACATCTTGCTAGTTTCCGATCTACTATTTTGCAATCTTTACTTTCCAATCTATAAACAAAAAATACCAAAAATATTTACTTTACCGTTTATTTATCTCTATCAGATCTCACTTTTGCGAGTGACTTGAAGGGATTGACAACCCCTTTATCGCGTTGGTTGCAAGTTCTTGATTGTTTGTGTAGGTATTCGGTGACTTGTGCGTCATCTCCTACTGGATTGATACCTTGGTTCTCAAAACCGAGGGAAATACTTACACTACTTTGCTGCATCACCCTTTCCTCTTCAAGGGAAAACCAACGCAAAATCAATAGGTAGCAAGAAGTATTTTTGGCGCCGTTGCCGGGGAGATCTACGCCAAGTCAAGCCATACCAAGTACCCATCATAAACTCTTCTCCCTTGCATTACATTATTCGCCATTCGCCTCTCGTTTTCCACACCCCCCTTCTAAAACGATTTTCGATAATCGTTGCCTTTTCTTCGCCGTTCTTCCGTTCGTCTCTTTTTGCTTGCTTCTTGTGTGGTTGTGTGTTGGATTGATTGCTTTTCACGATGGCTCAAGATAATACTAAATTGTGTGACTTTCCAATACCAACAACAATGATTTTATTAGCACCCCGATTGCTCCTACTACTAATGCTGAATCTTGTGAGATTAATGCCGCTTTGTTGAATCTCGTTATGAAAGAACAATTTTCTGGCCTTCCTAGTGAAGATGCGGCATCCCATCTACACAATTTGTTTATTTGTGCGATATGCAAAAGAAGAGAGATGTGGATAATGATATTGTTAAATTGAAGCTATTTCCGTTTTCGCTTAGAGATCGTGCTAAAACTTGGTTCTCATCTTTGCCTAAAAATAGTATTGATTCATGGAATAAGTGCAAAGATGCTTTTATCTCTTAAGTATTTTCCTCCCGCTAAGATCATCTCCCTTAGGAATGACATTATGAATTTTAAGCAACTTGATCATGAGCATGTTGCACAATCTTGGGAGAGGATGAAATTGATGATACGTAATTGCCCTACACATGGTTTGAATTTGTGGATGATTATACAAAATTTTTATGCCGGATTAAATTTTGCTTCTAGAAATCTTTTAGATTCGGCAGCGGGAGGCACTTTTATGGAAATCACTTTAGGAGAAGCTACTAAGCTCCTAGATAATATTATGGTTAATTATTCTCATACCGAAAGATCCACTAGTAAAAAAGTTCATGCGATTGAAGAGATTAATGTTTTGAGTGGAAAGATGGATGAACTTATGAAATTATTTGCTAATAAAAGTGTTTTTTCTGATCCTAATGATATGCCTTTGTCCACTTTGATTGAGAATAATAATGAATCTATGGATGTGAATTTTGTTGGTAGGAACAATTTTGGTAACAACGTGTATAGAGGCAATTTTAGTCCTAGGCTGTTTCCTAGTAATTCCTCTAATAATTATGGTAATTCCGACAACAACTCTTATGGAAATTTTAATAAGATACCCTCTGATTTTGAGAATAGTGTTAAAGAAGTTATGAGTTCACAAAAGAATTTCAATGCTTTGATTGAAGAAAAATTGCTTAAGATTGATGAGTTTGCTAGGAACGTGGATAGAATTTCTCTTGATGTTGATTATTTGAAACTTAGATCTATCCCACCTAAGCATGATATCAATGAGTCTCTCAAGTCCATGATAATTTCCATTGATGAGTGCAAAGAAAGAACCGCTAAGATGCATGTGAGGGAGTCCTGGACTAGGGGGTGTCCGGATAGCCGAACTATCATCATCGGCCGGACTCCAAGACTATGAAGATACAAGATTGAAGACTTCGTCCCGTGTCCGGATGGGACTTTCCTTGGCGTAGCAAGCTTGGCGATACGGATATGTAGATCTCCTACCATTGTAACCGACTCTATGTAACCCTAGCCCTCTCCGGTGTCTATATAAACCGGATGGCTTTAGTCCATAGGACAGACAACAATCATACCATAGGCTAGCTCCTAGGGTTTAGCCTCCTTGATCTCGTGGTAGATCTACTCTTGTAATACCCACCTCATCAATATCAATCAAGCAGGACGTAGGGTTTTACCTCCATCAAGAGGGACCGAACCTGGGTAAAACATCGTGTCCCTTGTCTCCTGTTACCATCCACCTAGACGCACAGTTCGGGACCCCCTACCCGAGATCCGCCGGTTTTGACACCGACATTGGTACTTTCATTGAGAGTTCCTCTATGTCGTCGCAATCAGGAGGGATGCCTTTTCCCGTCTTTAAAGACGGCGCCGTTGTCAAGGGAGCTTTGTCCCCCGGCCAAACTATCCGGCTAGGCGGTTTTCTTATGAACGCCTGTTCGGCCGCTGCTCCGACAATGACCTCTCGGGTCATCAAAAGCGATCTTCACGTTAACTCGGAATTCGACGAGCAGCTAGATCCGATGGAGCTCTCCTCCGTAAATGAGCTCTTGGATCGCATCGCCGCCCTGGGAGTCGCCACAGACTACGATCAGATTGGGCTTAAAACCGATCTGAGAGAAATTAACTCTCCGCAGGCTACCCACCACGTTGTCGTGGTAGAGGAACAACGCGGTGACTCTTCCTCTATGTTAAAGACCAGTTATGTCTGGATTCACGATCCCTTCATGCCGGATTCCCGCGGAGGGACGGATGTCAATCAAGTACTGAACCTAAAGTCAGGCATCGGACCAGATTTGTTGGATAACATCCAGCAATCCAAGCTTCCAAATCCGGAAACTTCTCGGCCTTTGAGCCTCAGATCGGGCGGGGTTCCGAATTTAATTCCGCCCGCCCACCCAAACATAAGCGATCTATCTCAAATACGGCAAGATCCCGATGAAACAGTACATCACTACTGGGCCAGATTCCTCCTGGTCATGGACAGGATAAAAGACCGCCGTGAGGAAAGCGCAATCTCAATTTTCTGCAATAATTGCATGGACAAGGGAATCATGAATGCCATAAGTCGTCGCGAAGTTACACGCTTCGCCGATCTGGCAACCATAGTACAAAAATACTGTGCGATGGAGAGTTCCTGGAAAACCGAAATCAGGTTTTGGGACAATCCGGCCCTGAATACAACCCTAGTTCGAAATAAAAGGGTGCCTCATACTCAAGCACCTGGGTTAAAAACCAAAAAGCAAAACCCCCCTAAAGGGCATGGAACTGTACTGGAGGGATGGCTCAACGGACCCTGTAAAATCCACAGTACGGAGGGCGCCACTCCAACACATAGCCTTCGAGCATGTTGGATACTACGACAGTTGGCCAAAAGTGGTGAAGGCTTTCTAGCCCCGGGCAACCAGCCCAACAGTACCAGTACGCTATTAACAGTCTTCGAGACTTTTGCATCAAATAACATCCGGAAACGAACAATCCGCAGCCTCGCCGAAGTCTACCAAGTAGCAACAACAAATCCATGGAGCGACACAGCTATCACCTTCAATGCCAGCGACGAACCTAAATTCCGAACAGCTCGAGCACCAGCCGCATTGGTCCTCAGTCCGATAGTGGACGACTTTCGTCTTACCAAGGTACTCATGGATGGCGGCAGCAGATTAAACCTCATCTACGAGGAAACCCTCCAAAAAATGGAAATTGACTAGAGCCGCATTGAGCGAAGCAGCACAACCTTCAGAGGAATAATCCCTAGTCGAGAAGTACGCTGCACAGGAAAAATCACACTAGACGTAGTGTTCGGCTCGCCGGACAATTACAGGTCCGAAGAGGTCACGTTCCAAGTGGCCCCATTCGGCAGCGGATATCACGCCTTGTTAGGGCGAGAGGCATTCACAATCTTCCAAGCTATACCCCATTACGGGTACATGAAGCTCAAAATGCCCGGGCCCAATGGAATAATCACTCTTGTCAGTGATCCAGATATAGCACTCCGCGCTGAAAATAAGACAGCCGCACTGGCCCTAGAGGCATTATCCGAAGCCCTAGCGGCAGAGGAACTCACTGCGCTACGCTCCATGGTGGATAGGGACGATGTGATACTCGATAAGAGGTCTAAGTCCACCTCTTTTAAACCAGCAGACGAAATAGTCAAATTCCAGGTCCATCCAACGGACCCCACAAAGACGGCCTTCATTGGGGCACAATTAAATCCTAATGTAGAAGCCGCACTACGAGAATTCCTTCGGGAAAATTGGGACATTTTTGCCTGGCACCCTTCAGACATGCCAGGAATCCCACGCAGGCTGGCAGAACATAGCCTAAATATCCTAAAAGGATTCAAGCCAGTCAAACAGGCTCTTCGGCGATTTTCCGAACCCAAAAGACAGGCAATGGGAGAGGAGCTAGCCAAACTCTTAGAAGCCGGATTCATCAGAGATACAAAACATCCGGACTGGCCAGCCAACCTGGTAATGGTACCAAAAAAGGACAAATCCTGGCGCCTTTGTGTCGATTTCAAAGACCTTAACAAGGCTTGTCCAAAGGACCCTTTCCCTCTCCCTCGCATCGACCAAATCATTGACGCCACCGCAGGGCACGATTCATTGTGCTTCCTCGACACATACTCCGGATACCATCAAATCAAGATGGCGGAAAAAGACCAGGCCGCAACGGCATTCATTACTCCGTACGGACCATTCTGCTTCAACACAATGCCCTTCGGACTCAAAAACGCCGGCGCAACATATCAGCGCATGATTCAGACATGTCTGGCCACCCAGATAGGCAAAACAGTGGAGGCGTACGTAGACGATGTGGTCGTTAAGACCAAACACGTCGAAACTCTAATAGACGATTTGAGGCTTACATTCGACAACCTCCGAGCATACGACATTAAGCTCAACCCGGAAAAATGTGTTTTCGGCGTACCAGCCGGAAAGCTCTTGGGCTTCATTGTATCCGGTAGAGGAATTGAAGCAAACCCAGCCAAGATCTGGGCTCTGTCACAATTGGATATCCCAAAAGACCTCAGACAAATACAAAAATTGACGGGATGCATGGCGGCTCTAAGCCGCTTCATCTCCCGTTTGGGAGAAAAGGCGCTGCCCCTCTATCGCCTCCTCCGGCGCACCGAACACTTTGAATGGACGGATGCTGCCACGGCCGGACTCGAAGAAATTAAGGCCATATTGGCAACAAATCCGGTCCTGGCCGCGCCCAACTTGGGCGAACCTATGCTATTATATATCGCGGCAACACATCAAGTTGTCAGCGCCGTACTCGTCGTCGAACGAGAAACATAAGGGCCAAAATTCCCTCTTCAAAAACCAGTGTACTACGTATCCACTGTCTTAACTCCATGCAAGTCCCGGTACCCACATTATCAAAAGATAGCATATGCGGTGTTCATGGCATCCCAGAAGCTGCGACACTACTTTCAAGAGTGTTCCATAACGGTGGCCTCCGAAGTACCTCTCAACGATATTATAAATAATCGCGACGCGACGGGCAGGATTGCAAAATGGGCCATTGAGCTCTTACCATTTGACATAACCTACAAACCACGGCGAGCTATAAAGTCGCAAGTTTTGGCAGACTTCATCGCCGAATGGACCGAAGCCGAACTCCCTAAAGAGTACGACGCATATTCCAATTGGATCATGCATTTCGACGGCTCCAAAATGTTGGCTGGCTTGGGGGCTGGCGTCGTCTTGACGTCCCCAACCGGAGACACAGTCCAATACGTACTTCAAATAATGTACACGGACTCCAACAATGCAGCCGAATACGAGGCCCTTCTACATGGCCTCCTGATGGCAATCTCCATGGGTATTCAACGCCTAGAGGTGCGTGGGGATTCAAACCTTGCAATATCCCAAGTAAATGGAGACTTTGACGCCAAGGATCCGAAAATGGAAGCCTACCGTAACGCCATCCTAAAAATGTCAGCCCGGTTCAAAGGACTCGAATTCCACCATGTAGCCCGGGATAATAACCAGGCAGCAGACGTGTTGGCACGCATCAGCGCAAAATGCGACGCCGTCCCTCCAAACATCTTCCTGGAACGGCTCTTTAAGCCATCCGTATTATGGGAAGAGGAGTCCGGAAATAACAAACCGGAACCAATGGCACCACCCAACACAGAACATTCTGACACAATCGGTGGCTCAGCCAATGAAATAACACCTTCAGCCCACGTAATAATGGCAGTAATTGCCCCATGGACGGAACCATTCCTAGCCTACTGAATCAGGCAGGAACTTCCCGAAGACCAAAATGAGGCCCGCTGCATAGTTCAGCGATCTAAAGCCTACAAGGTCCACGAGGGAGAACTTTATAAGAAAAGCACAACCGGAGTCCTTCAAAGGTGTATCTCCGAAGAGGAAGGGCGAAATCTCCTGGCTGAAATTCACGCCGGACTCGGCGGGCACCACGCTGCAGCCCGGGCCCTTGTAGGCAAGTCTTTCTGTACAGGATTTTATTGGCCGACAGCCCGGGCAGATGCTCAGGACTTAGTCCAACGATGCGTTGGTTGCCAGCTCTTTGCTAATCAAAGCCACATGCCACCCACCGCCCTCAAAACTATACCCATCACTTGGCCGTTCGCGGTCTGGGGGCTTGACATGGTTGGGCCCCTTAAAGGGGGAACCCACAAGCACAAATACTTATTGCTCATGGTGGACAAATTCACCAAATGGATAGAGGCCAAGCCGGTTAAAACGGCAGAATCCGGACCTGTGATAGACTACATATCCGGGGTAGTACACCGTTTTGGCGTCCCCCACAGCATCATCACTGATAATGGCACGAATTTCATGGCCGACGAGGTTAAACTCTCGTGCAAAAACATGGGCATCAAGCTCGACTACGCTTCAGTCTACCACCCTCAAACTAACGGTCAAGTGGAACGAGCAAATGGTCTAATCATGAGCGGCATTAAACCCAGATTAGTACGGTCCCTCACGGAATCTAACACGCACTGGGTAGAGGAGCTCAACTCCGTACTCTGGGGGCTGTGGACCACGCCAAACCACACTACCGGATTCACACCATTTTTATGGTATACGACGCCGAGGCAGTTTTGCCCTACGATATAATTCATGACTCACCTCGCGTGCGCATGTACGAAGAAAGAGAAGCCGAGTTGGATCGGCAGGACAGTTTGGACGCCTTAGAGGAGGAGCGCGACGTGGCAAAGTCCCGTTCCGCATTCTATCAGCAGCAGGCCCGAAGATATCAAAGCAGAGAAGTACGGGCCATAACTTACAATGTTGGCGAGCTAGTTCTACGCCTGCCGGACAAGAAAAAGGACAAACTTAAGCCCAAGTGGGAAGGTCCCTTCATCATCGACCAAGTCCTTACCGGCGGTGCATACCGTCTATGCAACGCATCTAACAACTGACTCGAGCCAAACCCATGGAACGCAGCCTGTCTCCGAAGATTCTACGCCTAGCGCCGGACTCAGAGTTCGTCTCCTTCCTCCGTCCACCTTTCATATTTTTTCGCTGTCTTTGTTTTCCCTCCTTTTTCCTCCCTCTTTCAGTACAAGCCTCTTGAGGGCTGATCTGTGCTTTGTTCGCACTCACTCGATGTGCTACTCGCACTCGTTATACCTGGGGGCTTCTTTAACAAAAGCTTATTTATATGGGCTTCATGCCCAACACATGTGTCATACTTCCGCATGTACCTTTTACTCACCATTATATGCATCGATATGACTTAAGTTTTGGCCAAGACGGGTTTCCTGGCTCCTGTGCTTACCCCTACGTTCCCGATTGTTCGGCTAGGAGGTAAAGGGAGCACCTCTGCAATTGCTACTACCGGGTCAGCCGGATGTGTACCTCAGACTGGGTGAAGCCGAAGGCTAGCGTTCTTAAGGGAATATTCAGTCGGTGACCTAAAAGATGATTTCTTACTTATTTATTTATCTGCCCCCAGATGCTTATTCTGCTCTTTTCGCAGTCCGGTCATGCACTTTAGGGCATGCCTCCCAGGGAAAGGAACCCCTAACGGAACTATTCTTCCTGGAAGATGTTTCTTACTAACCATGTAATATAACATAGCTAGTTGGGCACTTGTCTGATAAAGCACTTATGACCCCTACGCCTTGTCTCCATGCATGCCCCAGTTTTTTTATAACCGTAAGGGTATTCGGACACACTCCGGACTGTTGGGTCCCGAGGTTGAAGCGAAAAGGTCCGCAAATACAAACGATCTACAATCCGGCTAGAAGGCATTTTACAGGTCATTTTAAATTACATCGTCAAACTGACTGATTGTACTCCTCTTCAATCCCATCTAACAAGCTATCTAATTTACAGTCCTGTTGGGAATATTTCGCGGCCAACTCTACTTGACCGTACATCAGGCTCATAGGGATCTCCTTCCCATCGGGCCCCACAGGTCCGACCTCGGTCATGTGGTTTGGATGAGCCTTCGGGTACCGCGTCTTCACCATGCCCCAGGCCTCCCTGGCGCCTTGACGGGAGGCTGATATCTTCCACAGACGGAGACGCCGCCATACTCCCTGAAGCTTCTCAGCAAGCCCTCCAAGACCCTCGGGTAGGGAGACGGAAGGCCATAAGGCCTGAACGACGTCGCTCATCGCCTGCCGAACATGTTCGTGCAATTGCAGCAGCTCGGGTAGGGGGTCTCCCGTGGCACCAGGCATCTCCTCCGCCGGACGACCCGTGAGCACACCTACAGACACATTTCTGTCAATCGACTTCCTTGCCGAACTCTTCTTTTCAAAAGAGTTTGCTCAAGCACTTACTATAAATGCCGCGACGAAGCCGTTGATTCTCCTTTACGGAGTTAGACAACTGGACCCGAACATCTTTTAGTTCTTCGCCTAGCTGGGTGTTGGCATCTTGGAGTTTGTTCCTCTCCTGCTGCACCCTCATAAGCACCTTCTCGCTGGCCTTCAGCTGGCGCAGCAGATGTTGCTTGTCCGGATCTAGTCCGGCACCCTCTGCAATATTATTGTCAGACTATACACACGCCGCACTTCATAAACTATTTCTCTTTTCGAAGTATGAATTACCAGAGGGGGTCTCTGTGGCTCCCTTGGCAGCGGCTAGTGCGGCCTCAAGTTGGGCCTTGCATTCTTGAAGCTCCTGGGACAGGTGGGTATTCTTCTCTGTAAGATCCTACATAACAAATGATCCTTAAATCAGTTAGTTTAACTATTTTAAGTCTCGAGGGCTACTGGCATATATAACTATTAAAATTCCTCACCCGTATGTTTTTTACATACTGCTCCGTGGCTCTGGTTAAACCATCTTGAGTAGCACGGAGGTGCACGTCTCCCGCATTAAAGGCATTCAACGCCTCTGGGGAGAAACACACGTCACGAAGAACTATCCGACGACGCCTGTGATTCATGGCGCTCTCCACCTCAGACCTGGTGGCGGACAACCTGTCGGCATCCTCCGTTGGAGGAGCATCCGTCTCGCGCCTTGCGCTCGCCTCCCTCTCCGGACCAGGCGTTGGAGCTTGGCTGACGGAGGCTTGGTTGGCAACCTCTCCGGACTCAGTTCGGCGAGCGCTCTTTCTCCTAGGAAGAATCATGAGCATTAATATACCTCCCAGGAGTCTTTCCCTTAAAAGACAATGGTGCGCCATACCTTTGCGGCGACGTTTTGATTCGCGCCGCACTCCTCTTTCGCCTGCTGGGCCGCACTGACCTTGGTTGGCCGGTCACCGCGGGCTCGGCTTCCCACCGTAAAGGCACCTCCTGCGAAGCACCGTTGGTACACGGTGGTCAGAAATAAGCATTAAAAAAGTAATGGTGTCAGGACTTCGGTCGTACTCACCTGGGAAGCCGGGGATAAACCGGGGTAGTCGGCCGTAATGGCGACTAGAGCATTGTCTATGCTGAGCTAGTGGAACACCCCGTCAATCAGTTCCACCGTTATGTCTGGATCCTCTCCGGAGGACGGATCAAGGGATCTTCCCAGATCCTCGGGTTGTGGAGTCGGGCTTTCTATGCCCTCAACATCCCGGTGCAGTTCCTGCGCCGAAATCATAAAGTAAGACACTTATCTTTGAATGCACGGATCAGATATATAAACGACCTCCTACCCAGCTCCGAGGGTTATTCATGGAGAATCCATTCAATGGACTCGTGCGGAGGAAGTCCTCCTTCTCCCCCTTGTACAAGCCGGATAGGATCTTCACCAGATCGGCGGCCGATCCCGGCCCCTTGCGGCCATGACGGGTGGCGTCATTCTCCCCGTTGAAATCCCACATGGGGTGGCCCCTATACTGGAGTGGATGCACCCCTCGCATAATGTGTCAGGACCCCGACTCAATGCCACATCGATCTAGCATGTAACACCTCATATCACTTTGCGGCCTCACGCACGGTATTCCCACGGGTGTCGCCTTACCTTTGCCCGGGACCGTTTGCGCCTTTTGGCACATGTATATGACAGTGTCGCTAGCATTCATATGATAAGGAGCCTGGGCTGACATGGCTAGTCGTAAACCCAAAGCGGCACAGACTTACAGGGACAGGCATCCATGACCCAGCATCGAACGTGTCGGTCATCAGCGAGTGAATCCAGGCTGTAGCACTGGGCTAGCAGGACTCCGGTGAACCAGGCTGTAGCGGGCTAACAGGACTCCGGTATTCACCGCGTGACATTTCCCCGAAGGGACAGACACAGGAACGACGAAGGACACATGCCGGCCAGCCTAAGTGTTCCGGAGCAGTAGCAAGCTACCATGGCTCGGTGGAAACACTAGGAGACATTTCCCCGTAAGAGAGGCTACTAAAGATAAACAACTAGATGGTCAGATCCCACACATACCAAGCATTTCAATAACATACACACAATATGCTTGATATGTGCAAATACAACATGGCATCACGACATGACTCTATGACTCAAGTAGTTTATTCAATAGGCTCCGAGGAGCGAGATATTACAAACATGGGTCTCATGACCCAACACTCAGAGCATACAAGTCAAAGCACAAGCGGAAACTATCATGTCTGAGTACAGACATCTATAAATGAAAAAGGCTGAGAAGCCTGACTATCTACCAAATCCTGCCGAGGGCACAAGATCGTAGCTGAGGTAACAAGCTAAACGTCGAAGTCCACGCGAAACTACTAGTGAGACCGAAGTCTCTCTGCAAAACATAAAATAGGCAAACGTGAGTACAAATGTACCCAGCAAGACTTACATCAGATCTATCTACATATGCATCATTATCAACAAGGGGGTGGAGGGGTTTGACTGCAGCAAGCCAGCTTTGACTCGGTGGCTATCCTAAACTACGACTGCAAGCGACTCTTTTGAGGTGGCGCACACGAGTCCACATATTCACCATATCAATACATCACTATGGATCCGCTCCCGTCTCCCTACGAGAACGCCATCCATAGCACTCACGCTTATCTTGCGTATTTTAGAGTATCCACTTTCACTTGTCTATGAACTGATATAAGCAACCCAGAAGTCCTTTTCCGCGGACACGGCTATTCGAATAGATGATATTAACCCTGCAGGGGTGTACTTCTTCATACATGTTTCCACCACTTAGCGTCTGCACACGACATGTGCTCGGCAGACTTCAAGCGAAAGCCGACGTGGGTGTAGACCACGACCTACCTAAACACTCAAGTCTCTAGTCCAGGTTTATCGCCTATTCGGGTTCCATCCATGAGGAGATCCGGCCGGAGTTTCGCTCACAGCCCCAAACGATGTGAACAGGGTTCCCGAGATACCAAACGGGCATCCGGTACACCGTGCCACGTACCTACCGCATCACAGCCCACCCCTACGGTCAGCGCTGTCCACGGCCTCCAGTAGGCTACAAACACCAGAAACTACTTGCAACTCCTGGACAGAGAGCTAGGGTGAATAAGAAGTCGAGCGGGGTCATATTTCAGGGCCCAATGTATGGTAGTAACTGAATCATGGATCACAAACACAGAACTCAGTTCCTGAGGATGGCTGCAATGAGACAACCCACCATGTACTCCTACATGGCCTCTCACCGCTACCTTTACCAAATCGTGTTCACCACTTAGCTCACACACAGTAGGACATGTTCACACGCCTCTGATTCATCCCCGATGAATCAGACCTGACTCAACTCTAAGCAGTAGCAGGCATGACAAACAAGCATGAATGAGTAGGCACAACAGGGCTCAAACAACTCCTACTCATGCTAGTGGGTTTCATCTAATTACTGTGGAATGACAGGTCATGCAAAGGATAAAGGGGTTCAGCTACCGCAGCAAGTAACAGATGAATCGGTGTTGTCCTAATGCAGTAAAAGAGAGCAGGAGCGAGAGAGTAGGATTGTATCGGAATGAACAAGGGGGTTTTGCTTGCCTGGCACTTCTGAAGATAACATTGGGTCTTCATCAGTGTCAACGATCACATCATCGGTATCACGTCTATCGAGAGGGGACAAATACCGGCAACACAGAAAGGAACACAATCAATGCAATGCACAACATGATGCATGATCATGACATGGCAAAATGAATGTGTTTTGGGCTAATGCAACTAGCAACAGATTAAATGAAGTTGGTTTGAATATAAAATTCAAATTCAAACTCCATATGTGATTATTCAAATGCCATTTATATGATTTGTGCTAAACAGCATCTATAAGTTGTTCTAACATGCATGAAAATGGTACAGATGGATTCC